>NC_059197.1:16935771-16975771 GCF_020615455.1 Coregonus clupeaformis | reverse complement strand
GAACAGCACGTTACTGTGTGAGTCAGACAGCAGTGCTGCAGCTGAACGGGTAATGAATTGTTGTATCTCTGTGGTGTTCTGGAGAATAACGGCAGCCTCCCGGAGTCTACTGAAGCCTCCTCTTCCCCTCCATCGCCACCATAATGCACTACCTAAACTACACCACTGCTGGATCTATTGAAATATGTATCTTTCCCTGCAGCTGACTCTATCAAATGCTGAGGATTCCCCTGTTTTTGCCCACACGTGTGTTCACACTTGGAGTGGATCTGTCCCGATTTCACCCTGATGTCAGTCTTAAGAATGGAAGAGGAGTAAGGATAGATGAATTGGGTTCTATATACCAGGATGTGTCACTCCCTCCCTCCCCAGTCATGGGGATGAGTATGTTTTCATGCAGAGGGATTGAGTGATTCAGTGCTCTTGGCTCGGTGTATCTCCCTAGCTATAGGTGAGCGATGATATACAGCTCTCTGCTGGGTAACTGCTTCCCTGGGACGTGTCGCTCATTTTCAGGATTGCATATGAATGTGTGCAGGAAAGAATGGAGTCTGATGATGATTTATGGTCAACTAGGAGGATGCTGCATGGTGGTGTGTGTGGAGAAGAAGACATTTCACCCACATTCCCATAACGGCTGTTAACACTATAGTGATAACCAACAAGAGCCAATATAATTATCTCCACATCAAAGGTAGGGAGAGAATGACTGATTGCATCGCTACAGTCACCTACTCCTACAGGATTTCATAGTGGACTTATTTAGACCTTACCTGTGAATCTGGTCTTGTAACAAAAAACGAAATATTGAAGGCATACATGCTTTTCCATTATTGCCACTCAGATGTGGGTCATTTCACAAATGTAAAGTTAAGTGGTCATTACTGTGTCATCAGTGGTCCAAAAAGGGCATTTTACATTGTGCCTTGTTGCTAGACACTGTCCATTACTCTTAGCTTTTTGTGATTAGGCTATGTGACACACACTGCATCTGTGTTGGACAGGGAGCTAGTCTCCTGCCTCACCACATCACCTGAAGGTTAAAGAAAAGAAAAACAGACAGACTAAGGAAATGGAGGGAATTCAATCATTCTGACACACAAATAATGTTGGTTAGAGGGAGGTACCGTATATCACTGAAATTAATTTGGTTTCATCAGTTGCTTTAGATTTCAGACATCTATTTGAGTTATGGTTGCTCTTAGAAGAGGAACAGAATCAAGCCAGCTGTATTATCTACCTGTACTGTCTCAGCCTCCAGTCTCCGTATAATTAAGCAATAAGGCCTGAGGGGGTGTGGTACATGGCCAATATACCACGGCTAAGGGCTGTTCTTAGCCACAACGCAACGCGGATTGCCTGGACACAGCCCTTAGCCGTGGTATATTGGCCATATATCACAAACCCCTGAGGTGCCTGTATTGCTATTATAAACTAGTTACCAACGTAATTAGAGCAGTTAAAATAAATGTTTTGTCGTACCCGTGGTATACGGTCTGATATACCACGCCTGTCAGCCAATCAGCATTCAGGATCGAACCACCCAGTTTATAACTGCACATATCTCACGTACTGTTCTTCTGGGCTTGCTTTGCGAACATGTACTGTACACACCCATAGGGACTCCAGGCATGAGGTTAAAGCAATGCAGTGTGGAAGAATTTGGCCCCTGCTTTGGCACCATTGAGAAATGGGCAGAGACAAGCATGGGTAGCCTACCAGATGGCAATGAATATCTAATCAGAATTATCTGGTGTGAAAATTGAGGACTTGTGGAATGCAGTCTTGTCTTTGTTTATCTGGCCAAAGGTGGACCAATCAGACAGCTTCTATGGAGAAATGTCATTTTTTGTCAATTGCTGAAGCGTAATAAGGAATTTCATAAAAATCCATAGAACAACATGGTACTACCAGTGTTATTGTACCTTCAGATTAGTTTTATTCCCATCTCATTACATTTATACTGCCACCAGACAGACAAAGACAGTTAAACCTGTATAGCAATGGGATGATCTCATAATGGCTCCCAAAAGGACAGGGGGTAGCTGGGCCTCCTCTCCCCACTCCAGGACTCACCTGTGATTTAAACCCGTTACCTATGTGACAGGCGGGGTGGCACCGTGGCAGCCAGCGCCTGCCCCCTCCCTGGTGACCCCAGATGGCCCCTCTCCCCCAGGAGGGTGCATAATTGTCTAATTAAATGGAGAGAGAGACAGCGGCCCCATCCCCAGCGTACCTCATTAAAGACAGCGCTCCATCAGCTCCTGCCACGCAGGGCAGCCTGCTCTAAAAGACACTCCCAATCCTGGCAGGAAAGGTCAAACACAGACTGAAGGTGTTGGCAGCTGCTGATTCTCCCAGTGGCTTACTTACATGTCCTTGCCAGTGTTGGAATCACTTTCCATGTCGCCATGGCGATTATAGGCAGTATAGTACCTCAGTTTTCTGTCTCTGCTTCAGTCATATTTGAGAATGAACAAAAACTGAAAGGATAGGCCTAATCTCCAGATATTGTAGGACATCACCTACAGCCAAAGTGCATCTAAACATCACAATTTTGTGTGATAGTCTCTGCTGATGGATTCTGCTTGACCTTTCAAAGTCAAGTTATTTATGGGGAACACAAACACCTCTCCCCACCGCCTCTCTTCCCCCGTTTACACATACAGACGCTTACACATATGCAAGCACACACATGCACACGCACACACACACGCACACACACACACACACTAGTGATGGTCGGTGCCGTTTAAGATGAGGGAGGAAGATTTCGTTTTTTATGAGCATGGCCTTATTTATATTACATTTACATTTTAGTCATTTAGCAGACGCTCTTATCCAGAGCGACTTACAGAATATCGGATGACTGTCATTCGTATTCGATTCACCCAGCTCAATGTAACATGGATAGCTTTATGCTACTTAGGCTACTTACCACATGGGCCCCGTGTAGCTCAGTTGGTAGAGCATGGCGCTTGCAACGCCAGGGTTGTGGGTTCCATTCAACAACAAAAAAATGAAAAAATGTATGCACTCATGTAAGTCGCTCTGGATAAGAGCGTCTGCTAAATGACAAAAATGAAAATGTAATGATACTCTAATTTTCCCTATACCCATCATGAGGTTGCTACAACCTAGCCTATGAATGAAAGTTTACAGGTCAAGAGAAATTTGAGTAATCAAGGTGGAAGACATCAACACATTCAATACCGCCTTGCACAATCTTGCCTGCATCTAGCTGATCTATGGTGTAATCATTAGTCCAACAGTTACAAACAAGAGTTTCTATTGGACAAATTCATGTTTATCCCCATTTTGTTCCGTTTGCTTCCGTTTAAGAAATGTTTTTTTCAACAGAATTGGCAGAATGAATACACCCCTGATCACACGTAAACACAGTTCACTTTCATAACAGCCAGTATAGTTTTATCTAAAAATGATCACTTTTTTAATGTTTAATGTTTTTATTTTCTGAAATTCACTGAGGAGGATAGTCGTCCCCTTCCTCCTCTGAGGAGCCTCCACTGACACACACACACTTCATAAATATTTCAGCAGATGGATGGCTTTGTGTCAGAGACAAGAGGTTAACACAGTCCGAAGGGGCGGACTGGCCATCTAGTATTACGGGCAAATGCCAGATGGGCTGGTCAATCTTTTGCCCAGTGGGCCTGTCTAACTTTTTTGTGCAAAATTATCATTATCTGGCTAATAATGGGGACATAGAGGAAAAAAATAGGCCGTTGTGTTAGAAATTCCATGGCCGATTTCTGGTCCCAGTCTGCCCCTGGTTGACAGAGAGCCCAACACCACCTCTTGTCTGGGATACCAGACTCCATTAGGTCTGCCTACTTAATCTCCCTGTTGTCCCATCGACTCATCCACTCTGCCTTCAACATGCCACAGGACTCCACTACCAACCCTGTTGTCCCATCGGCTCATCCACTCTGTCTTCAACATGCCACAGGACTCCACTACCAACCCTGTTGTCCCATCGGCTCATCCACTCTGCCTTCAACATGCCACAGGACTCCACTACCAATCCTGTTGTCCCATCTACTCACCCACTCTCCATTCAACATGCCACAGGACTCCACTACCAACCCTGTTGTCCCATCGACTCATCCACTTTGCATTCAACATGCCACAGGACTCCACTACCAACACTGTTGTCCCATCGGCTCATCCACTCTGTCTTCAACATGCCACAGGACTCCACTACCAACCCTGTTGTCCCATCGACTCACCCACTCTCCATTCAACATGCCACAGGACTCCACTACCAACCCTGTTGTCCCATCGACTCACCCACTCTCCATTCAACATGCCACAGGACTCCACTACCAACCCTGTTGTCCCATCGACTCACCCACTCTGCCTTCAACATGCCACAGGACTCCACTACCAACCCTGTTGTCCCATCGACTCATCCACTTTGCATTCAACATGCCACAGGACTCCACTACCAACACTGTTGTCCCATCGACTCATCCACTCTGTCTTCAACATGCCACAGGACTCCACTACCAACCCTGTTGTCCCATCGACTCACCCACTCTCCATTCAACATGCCACAGGACTCCACTACCAACCCTGTTGTCCCATCGACTCACCCACTCTCCATTCAACATGTCACAAGACTCCACTACCAACCCTGTTGTCCCATCGGCTCATCCACTTTGCATTCAACATGCCACAGGACTCCACTACCAACCCTGTTGTCCCATCGACTCACCCACTCTGCATTCAACATGCCACAAGACTCCACCCTCAACCCTGTTGTCTGAGGTGCTGCTGCAACATTCCACAGGAATCCACTACCAACCTTGTCATACCATCCACTCACCCACTCTTTAATTTATAATTTCTCATGTTTAAAAAACATATGTTTTTCTATTAGTTATACTATTTGATATTGCATACTGCAACTACTGTTGGGTAGGTTCTGCAAGTTAAGCATTTCACTGTACTTGTGCACGTGACAAATACAAGTTGAAACTCCTAGCTATAGATTTTGTGTCATGTTCAGAAAGCGTCCGTTTGCTATTTCGTTTTGGCCCTGAGGGGATAGTAGTAATCCCATACTTATAGAGTGACAGTTTGAAAAAATAGGTGACTTAACAGAACTACAGGATATGATGGAATGTTTTTGGTTTGTTTATTTACACACTATATAAAAAAAATCCAAGATTTCTGGGAATGTGAGGACCTCTCTCTCTGGGATAGGTCTCTACCGAATGTATACGTTTCAAGCAGTGTTGATAGTAGAGCTATTGTTTTGGACTTTGACCCCCTTGAAACTTCCATGTGATCCTGCTTCTTAAGAAAAAGAAAAAAAAATTTAAGTCTCCTTTGAGGACGGACTGCTTTAAGTTAGAGAAAACTATAGTGACTTTACCAACAGGGAAGAAGGCAAGGCACTCTTCATTATGTTATGAGGTTGCGAAACATATAATTCTTTATCCATTACATTTGATCATATTATCTAGCCTGGAGACATTCTATTTGTGTACGTAGTAATACGCTTGTTGTTGACCTTGGCCAAATTGATCAAATTCAGATTTGGTATAAATGAGGGAAATATGATTATAAGGGTGCTTTAATACAAGCTTGAACTCGCTTTAACTCTCTAATGGATAGTGAATGATTTAACTGGAATTCAAGGCAAAGCTATTTCTGAACCGGGATGTTTTTTCATTTAATCATTTGTGATGCTGATGGATGAGCTTGGGTTCTGCTGCTTTGGCCCATGTATTATTCATCACAGGGAAATGTGTTTGGGAAGTTGACTGTTGGACTGGCACCATGATTAGGGAATTGTTAGGATTGGTCCCATCTTATCACACCAGGTCACCAGAATCATTTGAGGTGAACTGATGTTGTACATTAATTGAGTAAAATTTTAGTGCTACCTGCCTGAGGGAAATGTGAAAATAAGACAATCGACAGCCGTTGGGAGAAACACGATGATAGTGTCTTAAATTTGAGCAAGGATTTTTTGTACTCATTTGTTTTTATGGTTTTGGTATATAATAAAATCATAGAGACATAAGCCATAGCCTTTATCCACATGCCCCCTTCGCTTGAGTCATTAGCCAGCCAGTGGACAAGAGGAAACAGATGGGGGGTTGAGAACCAACAGAGGGAGCCCAATAGCCATCTCTCCAATGAGAGACACTTCACTCACTTCATATGCAGAATGACTCTACACAGACCAATGACTACACAGACTAATGACTACTCAGACTGATGACTACTTAGGCTAATGACTACACCGACCAATAACTCTACACAGACTAATGACTACTTGGACAAATGACTCTACACATACTATTAACTACACAGACTAATGACTACACAGACTAATGACTACACACAACAATGACTACACAGAATAATGACTACACAGACTAATGACTCTACACAGACTAACGACTCTACACAGAATAATGACTACACAGACTAATGACTACACATATTAATGACTCTACACAGACTAATGACTCTACACAGACTAATGGCCACAGAGACTAATGACTCTACACAGACTAATGACTACACAGACTAATTACTCTATACAGACGAATGACTCTACACAGACAAATGACTACACATACGAATGACTCTACACAGACTAATGACTCTACACAGACTAATGACTCTACACAGACAAATGACTACACATACGAATGACTCTACACAGACTAATGACTCTACACAGACTAATGACTCTACACAGACTAATGACTCTACACAGACTAATGACTCTACACAGACTAATGGCCACAGAGACTAATGACTCTACACAGACTAATGACTCTTCACAGACTAATGACTACACAGACTAATGACTCTGCGCTGACTAATGACTACACATACTACTGTCTCTACACAGACTAATGACACTACACAGATTAATGACCACACAGACTAATTAATCTACACAGAATAATGACTATATAGACTAATGACTACACAGACTAATAACTACACAGACTAATGACTCTATACAGAGTAATGACTCTAAACAGACTAATGGCCACACAGACTAATGACTACACAGACTAATGACTCTACACCGACTAATGACTCTACACAGACTAATGGTTCTACACAGACTAATGACCACACAGACTAATGATCACACATACCAATGACTACACAGACTAATGACTCTACACAGACTAATGACTCTACACAGACTAATGACTACACAGACTAATGACTACACATACTAATGATTACACAGACTAATGACTCTACACAGACTAATGACTCTACACAGACTAATGACTACACATACCAATGATTACACAGACTAATGACTCTACACAGACTATTGGCCACACAGACTAATGACTCTACACAGACTAATAAACAAACATAACAATGATTCACAGTGATAATTCTTGTTCTGTGCTGTAAGTTTTATTTTTCATATTCATTTATACAGAAGATGACTCAAGGACCCTGTGTGTTCCTTTCTATGGAGGATATTTGGTGGTCTTGATTGTTTCAAAGTGTTTTGGTTATACACTCATTATGGTGGATTTGCTAGGCAGTGAGATTTCTTAGTGGAAAGACAAAATAAGATAAATAATGAGAGAGAGAGAGAGACTTGTGCGGACAGCTGTCCCAGCAGATGCCTAGCATTGCTGAGGGGCTGGCTTGGCACGGGGCTGTGGTCGCTCACCCACACGCCTGCTTCAAGGACTTTCAGCTTCCAGAGGGTCCCAGCCCCAATCCTAGGCATACATACAGGTAGACAGGCAGGCAGGGTCCTTGGCTGAGGCTGTCAGCTGTCTGCAAGGGCCCTGGGTAATGGAGGCTCCCACAGGACAGCTCTCTGGGGGCCACAGAGGTTTTCTGTTATGGCTGTGCTCATAACAGCCTCAGCCTCAGCCTCAGCGTGAGTTATTTCACTATACTGTCACTCTACGCTGGTGTCCTTGGCTGTGTGCATTAAGCCCCGCGTCATGTGGAATTCCGCCATAGACACATACACACATACACACCGTCGCACACACACACACAGACACATGGACACACACACTATCACACACACACCATCACACACACACACCATCACACACACACACACACTCTCACACATTGGACCAATCAGGAACAACATCTGATCCTTTTACCACACAAGACCCCCCCCCCCGCGCCACACACACACACAACAACAACCTCAGTCCAACAGACCCTTTTAATTTGACCAGCTCAGAAATATTACTTCAGTAAATATTTGATGAAGGAAGATGTTTTGTCAATTAATTACTCAGCATAGTAATATGTGTTCATTAGTCCAGTTCTGAGTTATAGTGTTAATATTCTTTGTTTACAGTGGAAGGTCATGTGCCTATGAATATGGAAATAGTGGCCTTTGCTCTTGTCTGTGCTGTGCTCAGACGCTCTTCTAATATATTCCACACACACACACACACACACACACACACACACACACACACACACACACACACACACACACACACACACACACACACACACACACACACACACACACACACACACACACACATCCCCCACCTTCCTCCCACTCCCTATCTTTAATTAAAACAATTAAAGTAATTTAAGTGACATGCATACATTGGGGTGATTGACAGAGAGATTTCACCGCCTTTCCCTGGCTCTCAGCCTTGGCTGTTTGGTCTCAGGTTGTATGATTAACAAACCTCACTGAGGCCTCCTCCCCCCAGCCCAGCCCCCAGCCCCCAGCCCCAGCCCCCAGCCCCCAGCCCCCAGCCCCCAGCCCAGCCTCAGCCCCAGCCCCCAGCCCCCAGCCCCCCAGCCCCCAGCCCAGCCCTCAGCCCCCAGCCCCCAGCCCCCCAGCCCCAGCCCCCAGCCCCCAGCCCCAGCCCCCAGCCCCAGCCCCCAGCCCCAGCCCAGCCCAGCCTCAGCCCCCAGCCCCCAGCCCCAGCCCCAGCCCCCAGCCCCCAGCCCAGCCTCAGCCCCCAGCCCCCAGCCCCCAGCCCTACACTCTAAAAAAAAGGGTTCCAAAATAGTTATTTAGCTCTCCCAATAGGAGAACCCTTTTTGGTTCCATGTAGAACTTTTTTGTGTTCCATGTATAACCCACTGGGGAAGGGTTCTACGTGCAACCAAAAGGGTTCTACCTAGAACCAAAAATGCTTCTTCAAAGGGTTTTTCTATGGGGACAAGCGAAGAACCCTTTTAGGTTATATATAGCCCCAGCCCCATTCCTAGCCCCGCCCTAGCCCCAGCTCTTGTCTCCCTGTCTGCAGATGTGTGCCTGATTCAGAGAAACCAGGGGATGATTATAAGGGGGAGGGGGGGGATTGACCGAGGTTGAGGAGATGGAAGAGGAGAGAGGGAGGCACCTACTGGGGTTGGTGTATGGCATTTGCTGTGGAAGGTGGTGGTCTATATTAGGGGAGGGGGGTCTTGGCTCAGAGGCCCTGAAATTATGCATGCTGGTGGGGTCTCATCCAGGGAGAGCAGGGCTGGTCCCGCTAAAGAATTGCTTGCTACCGTTTACACACAGGGTTCCCTTGAACTTTTAATTGTATTTTACACTCAAGCCATCTCATTCCCTCCAAACCTCCCCTTTCAATTCTTCTCTGCTCTCACCCCATTCTCACCAGATTTTCCTTCTACTGCCTTTATATGACTAGACGGCAACACAGCAGATACATCAAACAGTCCAGTGTTTGAACACTGTAGCTTGCACTAACCCCGGAAATGTTAATCTAATAATGACATGTGAATGTGTGAATGTAACGGGATACGTTTAAAATAGTGAAAGTGAAATGTCTTTAATCAGTGCAGACATACGCGTATGTGTCCCAGGAGCCTCAGACTGATCCAGGTCCCCTGATGGAGCAGTGCTGCTGCTGCCTCTATCACCTCCTCTATCACCTCCTCTATCGCCTCCTCTCTCCCCTCCTCTATCGCCTCCTCTCTCCCCTCCTCTCTCCCCTCCTTGCTCCTCTATCTCCTCATCTCTCCCCTCCTCTGTCCCCTCCTTGCTCCTCTATCACCTCCTCTATCGCCTCCCCTCTCCCCTCCTCTATCACCTCCTCTATCGCCTCCTCTCTCCCCTCCTCTCTCCCCTCCTTGCTCCTCTATCTCCTCATCTCTCCCCTCCTCTGTCCCCTCCTCGCTCCTCTATCACCTCCTCTATCACCTCCTCTCTCCCCTCCTCTATCACCTCCTCTATCACCTCCTCTATCACCTCCTCTCTCCCCTCCTCCATCACCTCCTCTATCACCTCCTCTATCACCTCCTCTATCACCTCCTCTATCGCCTCCCCTCTCCCCTCCTCTATCACCTCCTCTATCGCCTCCTCTCTCCCCTCCTCTCTCCCCTCCTTGCTCCTCTATCTCCTCATCTCTCCCCTCCTCTGTCCCCTCCTCGCTCCTCTATCACCTCCTCTATCACCTCCTCTCTCCCCTCCTCTATCACCTCCTCTATCACCTCCTCTATCACCTCCTCTCTCCCCTCCTCCATCACCTCCTCTATCACCTCCTCTATCACCTCCTCTATCACCTCCTCTATCGCCTCCCCTCTCCCCTCCTCTATCACCTCCTCTATCGCCTCCCCTCTCCCCTCCTCTATCACCTCCTCTATCTCCTCCTCTATCGCCTCCTCTCTCCTCTCCTCTATCACCTCCTCTATCAGCTCCTCTCTCCCCTCCTCTCTTCCCTCCTCTCTCCTCTCTCTCTCCCCTCCTCTATTACCTCCTCTATAACCTCCTCTCTCCCCTCCTCTCCTCTCTCCTCTCTCTCCCATCCTCCATCTCCTTCTCTCTCCCCTCCTCTATCACCTCCTCTCTCCCCTCCTCTATCTCCTCCTCCCTCCTCTCTCCCCTCCTCTATCTCCTCCTCTCTCCCCTCCTCTATCTCCTCCTCCCTCCTCTCTCCCCTCCTCTATCGCCTCCTGTCTCCCCTCCTCTATCTCCTCCTCCCTCCTGTCTCCCCTCCTCTCTCCCCTCCTCTATCCTCTCCTCTCTCCCCCCCCTCTATCTGTTGATGTAACTGGGAGAGATGGCTAATATAGCAAATTCAGGTGGTTTATATTAACACTTCTATATGATTCTATATTAACGCTTAATGCTCAATCACTTGCTAAATATCTATAAATAGAGCAATACTATTAAAACACTTTCAAGAACACACTATTTACCCCATTGCTCTAAACTGGCCCAGTTGTAGATTATGATTGAATGCCAGAAACTGCTTCTGAACAGTACTGCTTTGTTTTGCTACAGAGGAAATTGAATTCTCTTTTGTTGGTAGTTATAGGACATGACATTTAGAAGGCGGTGGCAGTATTTTAGAAAGATCCATTTGTATCAAAATGCATTTCAAACTTTACATCTGACACTTTCATGTAAAATCTAAATAATCCTGTCAGCTATTTAAACAATTTCACAACGCAAATACTCATTAAAGGTTTTGTCCAGATATGCGCTATCCATGGTCCTGATTTGTTAAGCGCTGTTGTGGTGCTGAACGGATAGCGCAGCACTCCACAGTACGTGTTGTACTAGGCCTTATGGACTCTCATGCCTTGACCCCCCCTCTCGTTTCTTTGTAAAGTTGATAAATCATTCAATGAGTGAGATGTTAGTATCCTGTCAGCCAAGTTGCACCTTTGCTAGAGCAGACAGACATCCACCAGTAGCTTTAGCAATGCAAGATCAATAGTGCTGTCACGATCGTCGGATATAGAGGACCAAGGCACAGCGTGGAAGGTGAACATACTTATTTATTAAATGATACACGAACAAAACAACAAATCGATACGTGACGTCCACAGGTGCAAAACACAAACCAACACGGAACAAGATCCCACAAACACTGTGGGAAAACCACCTGACTAAATATGGTTCCCAATCAGAGACAACCAGTAACAGCTGATACTCGTTGCCTCTGATTGAGAACCACTCTGGCCAACATAGATATACAAAACTAGACTAGACACAACGAGCACAAAACATAAACTCTACACACCCTGGCTCAATTTAAAAGAGTCCCTAGAGCCAGGGCGTGACAGTACCCCCCCTAAAGGCGCGGACTGCGACCGCGCCTAAACATCACCGAACAGGGGAGGGCTGGGTGGGCATTCCTCCTCGGAGGCGGTTCCGGCTCCGGGCTTGACCACCACCCTCTACTAACCCCCCCGTAGTGCCCCTGGTCTGGTCCAGCCCCACTGGCTGGAGCTAGACTGGACTTCGGTGGAGTGGATTGCCCAGGCTCCGGTGCGGAGCAGCTGACCGGCACCTGACCAGGCACCGGCGAAACGGGCATGGGCCGGCGATGCGCACCACAGGTTTGGTGCGGGGAGCAGGAACAGGCCGGACCAGGCTGGCGACGCGCACCATTGGCTTGGTGCGGGGAGCAGGTACAGGCCGGGCCGGGCTGGCGACGCGCACCACTAGCTTGGTGCGGGGAGCAGGAACAGGCCAGACCGGGCTGGCCATGCGCACCACAGGTTTGGTGCGGGGAGCAGGAACGGGCCGGGCCGGGCTGGCGACACGCAACATTGGCTTGGTGCGGGGAGCAGGAACAGGCCGGGCCGGGCTGGCGACGCGCACCATAGGCTTGGCGCGATGGACAGGAACAGGCCGGACCGTACTGGGAACACACACCACTGGCCTTACACGGGGATCAGGAACGGGCCGGACCGGACTGGCAACACACTTCAGTACCTCTCGCCGTGCCTCTACATTTTCCTTCCCTCTATACACCAATGGCTCCCGTAACCCGGTGGCCTTCTCTCCTCGTCCACCAACTCGCCCCTTATCTGCCTCCAGTGGCCCCGTCGTCCCTGCCATGTGCCCCCCCCTAAAAATTTCTTGGAGGTGCCCCTCGCCTGTCCGACGACTGCCCGGTTGGCGCCGCTTCTCCTCTCCTGCCTGGGCACGCTGCTTGGTCCTGTATTGGTGGGATCTTCTGTCCCGATCGTCGGATATAGAGGACCAAGGCGCAGCGTGGAAGGTGAACATACTTATTTATTAAATAATACACTAACAAAACAACAAATCGATACGTGACGTCCACTGGTGCAAAACACAAACCAACACGGAACAAGATCCCACAAACACTGTGGGAAAACCACCTGACTAAATATGGTTCCCAATCAGAGACAACCAGCAACAGCTGATACTCGTTGCCTCTGATTGAGAACCACTCTGGCCAACATAGATATACAAAACTAGACTAGACACAACGAGCACAAAACATAAACTCTACACACCCTGGCTCAACTTAAAAGAGTCCCTAGAGCCAGGGCGTGACAAGTGCTCTCATGCAACTTCAAACATTGATTATCTCCACTGAGATTTAATTAGTTCCTGAATATGCTCAGTGTAACATAAATATTGTGGTAAAGTCATCAAAGATTGGAATGATCTATGCTACACTTATCCCAAGGATGTCATTGATTAATTTGTCTGAGTCCAATTATGCTGGAGACAGTAGTCACCCCTTCCATTATGCAGTCCGTTGTACATGTAACCCACCACAGGATCATTCTCAGGAATAACAATACACTGTCCACATTCATTTCTCTCATCTTGGTCAGTAATATTCATTATAATACCCTATTGAGAGTACAGTGCCTTCAGAAAGTATTTGGACCCTGTCACGCCCTGACTCAGGGGACGTTTATTTGTTGAGTCAGGGTGTGTATATTCCGTGGTGTGTATGTCCTATGTTGTATATTTCTATGTTGATGTTCTAGTATGTCTATTTCTATGTTGGCCGGTGTGGTTCCCAATCAGAGGCAGCTGTCGCTCGTTGTCTCTGATTGGGGACAATACTTAGGCAGCCTTTTGGCACTAGTTAGTTGTGGGATCTTGTTCCGTGTTAAGGTATGTTGTGTTGTGCTGCCTTGGACTTCACGTATCGTTTGTTTATTGTTTTGTCGTTGTGTTTAATAGTCAAATAAACATGTATGCATATCACGCTGCGCCTTGGTCTGACCCGTTCGTCAACGATCGTGACAGACCCCTTGACTTTTTCGACATTTTGTTACATTACAGCCTTATTCTAAAATTGATTAAATTGTTTGTTTTTTTACTCATCAATCTACACACAATACCCCATAATGACAAAGCAAAAACAGGTTTTTAGAAATCTTTGCAAAAATATAAAAAATAAACTGAAATATCACATTTACATAAGTATTCCGACCCTCTACTCAGTACTTTGTTGAAGCACCTTTGGCAGCGATTACAGCCTCGAGTCTTCTTGGGTATGAAGCTACAAGCTTGCCACACCTGTATTTGGGTAGTTTCTCCCATTCTTCTCTGCAGATCCTCTCAAGCTCTGTCAGGTTGGATGGGGAGCGTCGCTGCACATCTATTTTCAGGTCTCTCCAGAGATGTTCGATAAGGTTCAAGTCTGGGGTCTGGCTGGGTCACTCAAGGACATTCAGAGACTTGTCCCAAAGCCACTCCTGCGTTGTCTTGGCTGTGTGCTTAGGGTTGTTGTTCTGTTGGAAGGTGAATATTCGCCCCAGTCTGAGGTCCTGAGTGCTATGGAGCAGGTTTTCATCAAGGATCTCTCTATACTTTGCTCCGTTCATCTTTGCCTCGATCCTGACTAGTCTCCCAGTACCTGCCGCTGAAAAACATCCACACAGCATGATGCTGCCACCACCACCATACTTCACCTTAGGGATGGTCCCTGGTTTCCTCCAGACGTGACACTTGACATTCAGGCCAAATCTTGGTTTCATCAGACCAGATAATCTTGTTTCTCATGGTCTGAGAGTCTTTAGGTGCCTTTTGGCAAACTCCAAGCGGGCTGTCATGTGCCTTTTACTGAGGAGTGGCTTCCGTCTGGCCACTCTACCATAAAGGCCTGATTCGTGGAGTGCTGCAGAGATGGTTGTCCTTCTGGAAGGTTCTCCCATCTCCACAGAGGAACTCTAGAGCTCTGTCAGAGTGACCATTGGGTTGTTGGTCACCTCCCTGACCAAGGCCCTTCTCCCCCGATTGCTCAGTTTGGCCGGGCGGCCAGCTCTAGGAAGAGTCTTGGTGGTTCCAAACTTCTTCCATTTAAGAATAATGGAGGCTACTGTGTTCTTGGGGACCTTCAATGCTGCAGACATTTTTTGGTACCCTTCCCCAGATCTGTGCCTCGACACAATCCTGTCTCGGAGCTCTACGGACAATTCCTTCGACATCATGGCTTGGTTTTTGCTCTGACATGCACTGTGAACTGTGGGACCTTATATAGACAGATGTGTGCTTTCCAAATCATGTCCAAGCAATTGAATTTACCACAGGTGGACTCCAATCAAGTCGTAGAAACATCTCAAGGATGATCAATGGATTCAGGATGCACCTGAGCTCAATTTCGAGTCTCATAGCAAAGGGTCTGAATACTTATGTAAATAAGATATTTCTGTTTTGTATTTGTAATACATTTGCAAACATTTCTATAAACCTGTTTTCGCTTTGTCATTCTGGGGTATTGTGAGTAGATTACTGAGGATTTGTTTTTATTTAATCAATTTTAGAATAAGGCTGTAACGTAACAAAATGTGGAAAAAGTCAAGGGGTCTGAATACTTTCCGAAGGCACTGTATATGGTAAAATATATATTGGAAATGCATGTACAATTGATTTATAATTGGTTAACGGAGAGACTGAAGACACCTTGAAATAAAGATACTTCTCATGGATAGAACATTATTCGCTCCCCCATGCTTCCCCATGCTCCCCCATGCTCCCCCATGCTCCCCCATGCTTCCCCATGCTTCCCCATGCTCCCCCATGCTTCCCCATGCTTCCCCATACTCCCCCATGCTCCCCCATGCTTCCCCATGCTTCCCCATGCTCCCCCATACTCCCCCATGCTTCCCCATGCTCCCCCATACTCCCCCATGCTCCCCCATGCTTCCTCATACTCCCCCATGCTCCCCAGCCCCCCATGCTTCCCCATACTCCCCCATGCTCCCCCATGCTTCCCCATGCTCCCTCATACTCCCCATGCTCCCCCATGCTCCCCCATGCTCCCCCATGCTTCCCCATACTCCCCTATGCTCCCCCATGCTCCCCCATAAGCGAAACAAACAAAAAAAAGTTGTGTGTAACTTTATTATTTCCCCAAGCTTTGGAACATGGTGGAAAGACCTCTGGATTCCCCCTGGATAAGGTTATATCATATAAATAAAACTGTTTTAATGGAATATCCAATCTGGCCTGCAAATTACTAGGGGAGAAATGTAATTACTTTTACAACCGAAATTATAGAAATCACAGTCAGCTAGGCCTGGGTCTACTATTGCAGAGTGCATTATTTACCATAAAAAAATCAAGGAGGACCAAGGCACTCTTCATATAATTAAAATGCCTTTATTTTTACGGCATGTTCAATAATAATATATTATTTACCTGTTCTTTATTCAGCAATAGCTCAATCTATGCCTTACATCTGTATTTTACATTTCGTTTTTTTATCTTTTGATAGTGCTCTTATCAAATGTAATGTAGAATGTAACTTTCCCAAACATAGCTTAGTGTAGAATGGAGGAGTAATGGGTTTGTAGTCAGCTCTACAGTATGGCCCACAGCCTCATCTACTCTAGCTGAGGGTGTTGATCACTATATTTCTGCTGGCTACTTATCATCAAGACAAAAGAACATGGACCGTTATCATGAGAAAATCACAGGCATCTTCAATAAAGGGGACAAACAGTACCTACTAGGCAGGGAGAAAAAACTCTGGTCTTTCAACAAAGGGAGAGAAAACACTGGTCTTTCAACAAAGGGAGTGTGTAAATAAGGCTGTAACGTAACACTTGTCTTACAAATTATATAATCTGGCATTTTTTCTTCATTTTACTGCTGTTCCCAAGGGATTTGATCTGCTAGTATTGTCACGTTCGCTTACAGACGGGACGGACCAAGGCGCAGCGTGATATGCGTACATGTTTATTTTAATGAATAAACAACCGACAAAACAATAAACAAACGAAACGTGAAGCCCAAGGTAGAACACAAAACATACCTACACGGAACAAGATCCCACAACCCACTAGTGCCAATAGGCTGCCTAAGTATGGTCCCCAATCAGAGACAACGAGCGACAGCTGCCTCTGATTGGGAACCACACCGGCCAACATAGATCTAGACATACTAGATCCAAACATAGAAAATACAACATAGAACATACCACACAGAAAATACACACCCTGACTCAACAAATACGAGTCCCCAGAGTCAGGGCGTGACAGTACCCCCCCCCCAAAGGTGCGGACTCCGACCGCACAACATAAACATAACAGGGTAGGGGCCGGGTGGGCATTCCGCCTCGGAGGCGGATCCGGCTCAGGGCGTGACGACCACTTACTCTCCGCCTCCCTGTTGCGCCCCTGGTCTGGTCTGGACCTCGGCGCGCTGCTTCCCCTCTCCTTCCTCCCACGAAGTACCAAGCCCTGTCTGGACCCTGGTGTGGGAGACCCCGAACCTGGAGAGGGGCTGACGTCAGGGTCTGGACTGGAGCCGCTGACCGGAGCTGAACTGGGCACCGGTGGAGCGGACGGCTCTGGCTCTGGAGTGGAGCAGCTGACTGGCGCTGGTTCAGGCACCGGTGGAGCGGACTACTCTGGCTCCGGAGTGGAGCCGCTGACCGGAGCTGGACTGGACCCCGGTGAAGCGGATTGCTCTGGCTCCGGAGTGGAGCAGCTGACCGGAGCTGAACTGGGCACCGGTGGAGCGGACTGCTCTGGCTCTGGAGTGGTGCAGCTGACCGGTGCCGGACCAGGCACCGGTGGAACAGGCACGGGCCGTGCCGGACTGGACACACGCACCACTGGCTTGGTGCGAGGAGCAGGAACAGGCCGGACCGGGCTGGCGACGCGCACCACTGGCCTGGTGCGGGAGCAGGAACAGGCCGGCCGGTGGCGACGCGCACCACTTTGGCAACGCGGGCTGGCGACGCGCACCACTGGCTTGGTGCGAGGGGCAGGAACAGGCCGGGCCGGGATGGCGACGCGCACCACTGGCTTGGTGCGAGGGTCAAACCGGGGCCTGGAACGTCCACAGGTGGCGACGGCACCACTGGCTTGTTGCAAGGGCAGGAACAGGCCGGGCCGGACTGGCGACGCGCACCACTGGCTTGGTGCGAGGTACAAGAACAGGCCAGACCGGGCTGGCGACGCGCACCACTGGCTTGGTGCGAGGAGCAGGAACAGGACGGGCCGGACTGGCGACGCGCACCACTGGCTTGGTGCGAGGGGCAAGAACGGGTCGGGCCGTACTGGGAACACGCACCACTGGCTTAGTGCGGGAAGCAGGAACGGGTTGGACCGGACTGGCGACACGCACCACTTTCTTGGTGCGAGGAGCGGGACTGGGTTCCTTTATTAACCCCCATTCCTTCTGCTGCCTAACCAGCTCCTCTCGCCGTGCCTCTACACTTTCCTTCTCCCTTATAGCCTCCTGTAGCGCCTCCCTCTGACCGAATAACTCCTGCTCCCTCTGAACCAATAGCCCCCGTAACATGGTGGCCTCCTAACCTGCAGACCCGCCCTTTACGGCCTCCTGCTGCCTCGTCGTCCCACACCGTGTGCCCCCCCAAAATGTTCTTGGGGTTGCCTCTCGGGTCTCCGTCGTCGGCACTCCTCTTCCCGTGAGGACTCCTTCGGGAGCCCCCACGAGTTAGGGAACAGAACCTCGTCGTCGTCGTCATCCTCCGACTCCTCAGTATAATACTGTTCCCACTCCTCTTCCCATGGTCGTAGGGACCCAATCTGAAAACCGACCGGGTGCAGTGGTCGGGGCTCCTCTCTCTCGCTCCCCGACCACCCCTTTAGCCCCCCCAAAAAAAATTATTGGGGCTGTCTCTCGGGCTTCCTCCTCGACCGGCATCCTCTGCGTTACCGTTGCACCTCTCCTGCCTGGGTATCTACTTCGCCCATGGCCCTTTCCCCGCAAATATCTCCTCCCATGACCACCATTTGCCCACCTGTGACATCGCTATTCGCTCTTCCTGGGCACGCTGCTTGGTCCTCGTTTGGTGGGATCTTCTGTCACGTTCGCTTACAGACGGGACGGACCAAGGCGCAGCGTGATATGCGTACATGTTTATTTTAATGAATAAACAACCGACAAAACAATAAACAAACTAAACGTGAAGCCCAAGGTAGAACACAACACATACCTACACGGAACAAGATCCCACAACCCACTAGTGCCAATAGGCTGCCTAAGTATGGTCCCCAATCAGAGTCAACGAGCGACAGCTGCCTCTGATTGGGAACCACACCGGCCAACATAGATCTAGACATACTAGATCCAAACATAGAAAATACAACATAGAACATACCACACAGAAAATACACACCCTGACTCAACAAATACGAGTCCCCAGAGTCAGGGCGTGACAAGTATTACATGTTCCATACAGTATGTTCTGTGGATCACCAGTCTCTGTACCAGTCATTATCAATGAGAGGAACAGGACACATACGAAGCTAATTAATTGACAAGTGTATGGTCCGTACGCTTCCCTCTATACAGGCACATGTTATGAAACTAGCAGAATTTGAATCGCCTCCCAATGTACAGTAAAATTAATGGAAAAAAACATGCATGCAAGTGGTAATGATAGTGATAGTGATTGTAGAGTGTTAGAAGCAGCGGTGTGGAGTGTTTTTAGAGGACCGCTGTACACAGTAATAACAATCTATACAAGACTCTCTTGGTTTTGTATTGCCCTAGCAACCCGTAAACACATCTCACAGTACACACTGTAGCGTATTTGCTACGTCCACAAATAACAGCTAACCCTCAGGGTAATTGCAGTGAATTTCCCTGCTATCATTATTGATGGATCAATTCAGAGTTCCATTGCCTTTAGAGACAGCAGAATTGCTATAATTTCCCTTTATGGACTGTATCCAAGCTCTACTTTACCCCTTGTAGAGTGGGACTCTTTATACTGTAGATTGGTACTTGGCGGAGGAGTGTTTCGCAGGCTGGTCTCCTCACAAAGCCCCCAACAGAGGCTTTGATGTTTGTCACAAGTGGATCAAAGATGTTACAGAGCGCGGCTCTGCCAGGTGCACTCTGCTTTCATCTCACTAAAGAATCTGGCACAACCTGACTAGTGGTCCCCCCCCCCCCTCTTTAGGAGGGCAGAACAATGCTGTACTCTTCCTTTCAAACCCAGTTCATCTTTCCATTCCAACCTCAAAAGACTGGACCTCCTTGTTGATCAAGCCTGCAGGACAGAAGACATCTTGATGTAACTGATGATTTATGCACAATAATGGACTGAGAAATGCCACAATCGGTTTTAGGATCACTGGATATAGTTCAGTGGCTGAATCATCATTAACCATGTGTGTGAGTGGAAAGGGTAACCTGCAATTCAAGAGACACAGAGAGTCTTCAGATGTTGAATCCCTAGACAGAGAACAAAGATGTTGAATCCTAGACAGAGAACAAAGATGTTGAATCCCTAGACAGAGAACAAAGATGTTGAATCCTAGACAGAGAACAAAGATGTTGAATCCTAGACAGAGAACAAAGATGTTGAATCCCTAGACAGAGAACAAAGATCTTGAATCCTAGACAGAGAACAAAGATATGGAATCCTAGACAGAGAACAAAGATGTTGAATCCCTAGACAGAGAACAAAGATGTTGAATCCTAGACAGAGAACAAAGATATTGAATCCTAGACAGAGAACAAAGATGTTGAATCCCTAGACAGATAACAAAGATGTTAAATCCTAGACAGAGAACAAAGATGTTGAATCCCTAGACAGAGAACAAAGATCTTGAATCCCTAGACAGAGAACAAATATGTTGAATCCCTAGACAGAGAACAAAGATGTTGAATCCCTAGACAGATAACAAATATGTTGAATCCCTAGACAGAGAACAAAGATGTTGAATCCCTAGACAGAGAACAAAGATGTTGAATCCTAGACAGAGACCAAAGAGACGGTCTTAATCTTTTGACCTGCGTGAGAGAATAAAGGACATGAAATGTCTGAATCTCTTGTTCCTTTTCTTTGCTCGTATGCTAGACTCTTTCCTAACATCAAGTGTGAGGGCCAACACACACTGGGTTTCCTGTATTGATTTAGCTGTCACTCAAAGACAAAACACTGTCTGATATATCAGTATGAACCAACCCTCTATCACTCAAAGACAAAACACTGTCACTGAAAGACAAAACACTGTCTGATTTATCAGTATGAACCAACCCTCTGTCACTCAAAGGCAGTTTTTAGCTGTGCTGACATAATTGCAAAAGGGTTTTCTAATGATAAATTAGCCTTTTAAATGATAAACTTGGATTAGCAAACACAACATGCCATTGGAACACAGGACTGATGGTTGCTGATAATGGGCCTCTGTACGCCTATGTAGATATTCCATAAAAAAATCAGCCGTTTCCAGCTACAATAGCCATTTACAACATGAATAATGTCAACACTGTATTTCTGCTCAATCTGATGTTATTTTAATGGACAAAAAAATTGTTTTTCTTTCGAAAACAAGGAAATATGTAAGTGACCCCAAACTTTTGAACGGTAGTGTATATCTGAATATCAGAGGAGGCTGGTGGGAGGATATATAGGAGGATGGGCTCATTGTAATGGCTGGAATGGAATTAATGGAACGGAGTCAAATGTGTATGCTGTGTAGATCTCTTGCCCCTCTAACCCGCACAGGCGGTATGGATCACCCATAGATGGATCTCTCATGTTTTAGCTGAGCTCATCGATTATTTGATCTAATTTCAAGCAGATGACGTGCATAGTCAGACCATTGATTTTTTTAGCACCCTGGCAAATTGATCACAGAGCTAATTGTGTCCTTTCTTTTCAGCAGCATTTCACCTCCTCGGTCCATCTCTCTTTCTTCAAGGTGCTAGACGATCAGCTTGTGCTAGACAAACAGCGGTCAGACACAACTTAGTAAACACCATGGGTGAAAAATCAATTTGTGTCCACAAGTATTGAGTTTTACCCTGTTTACCAGGCTGTTGATCATCATCAGCAGCCTGGAGAGAAGCAGCTGCAGCATCAGTAGCCAGGTAATCTTGGCAGAAATGGCTTCATCTCATTGACAGTTTCCTGATAATCTCTTTTCAGGGAAAGGAACAGGGTTTGCTTTCTAATAGCCAGCTGGCGTCAAAGGAATGGATAACCACTGTAATTACTAACCACTGGACACCAGTGGCATATGGAAGGGATGGGATGTTGTGTTCCAAACAGGATTGGGATACTAATGGTGGGAATAAGGTTCTCACCTCCTGTCTCATGTGAAAGTTGTATTGTGCTTCTTAACTTACATTACAGTCAACTTGAGGGAAGTTGGTGTCGTCTTTTATGAATCTTACAGTGTGTCAATGATTCAGCTGCATCAGCAAAAAGGTATTATTGCAGATCACAATATCACTTGAAACATGATTATGTATATTATCTTATACTCTGCTATGTCATACATAATATATATATACAGTGGGGAAAAAAAGTATTTAGTCAGCCACCAATTGTGCAAGTTCTCCCACTTAAAAAGATGAGAGAGGCCTGTAATTTTCATCATAGGTACACGTCAACTATAACAGACAAATTGGAGAGAAAAAAAATCCAGAAAATCACATTGTAGGATTTTTTATGAATTTATTTGCAAATTATGGTAGAAAATAAGTATTTGGTCACCTACAAACAGGCAAGATTTCTGGCTCTCACAGACCTGTAACTTCTTCTTTAAGAGGCTCCTCTGTCCTCCACTCATTACCTGTATTAATGGCACCTGTTTGAACTTGTTATCAGTATAAAAGACACCTGTCCACAACCTCAAACAGTCACACTCCAAACTCCACTATGGCCAAGACCAAAGAGCTGTCAAAGGACACCAGAAACAAAACTGTAGACCTGCACCAGGCTGGGAAGACTGAATCTGCAATAGGTAAGCAGCTTGGTTTGAAGAAATCAACTGTGGGAGCAATTATTAGGAAATGGAAGACATACAAGACCACTGATAATCTCCCTCGATCTGGGGCTCCACGCAAGATCTCACCCCGTGGGGTGAAAATGATCACAAGAACGGTGAGCAAAAATCCCAGAACCACACGGGGGGACCTAGTGAATGACCTGCAGAGAGCTGGGACCAAAGTAACAAAGCCTACCATCAGTAACACACTACGCCGCCAGGGACTCAAATCCTGCAGTGCCAGACGTGTCCCCCTGCTTAAGCCAGTACATGTCCAGGCCCATCTGAAGTTTGCTAGAGTGCATTTGGATGATCCAGAAGAGGATTGGGAGAATGTCATATGGTCAGATGAAACCAAAATAGAACTTTTTGGTAAAAACTAAACTCGTCGTGTTTGGAGGACAAAGAATGCTGAGTTGCATCCAAAGAACACCATACCTACTGTGAAGCATGGGGGTGGAAACATCATGCTTTGGGGCTGTTTTTCTGCAAAGGGACCAGGACGACTGATCCGTGTAAAGGAAAGAATGAATGGGGCCATGTATCGTGAGATTTTGAGTGAAAACCTCCTTCCATCAGCAAGGGCATTGAAGATGAAACGTGGCTGGGTCTTTCAGCATGACAATGATCCCAAACACACCACCCGGGCAACGAAGGAGTGGCTTCGTAAGAAGGATTTCAAGGGCCTGGAGTGGCCTAGCCAGTCTCCAGATCTCAACCCCATAGAAAATCTTTGGAGGGAGTTGAAAGTCTGTGTTGCCCAGCGACAGCCCCAAAACATTACTGCTCTAGAGGAGATCTGCATGGAGGAATGGGCCAAAATACCAGCAACAGTGTGTGAAAACCTTGTGAAGACTTACAGAAAACATTTGACCTGTGTCATTGCCAACAAAGGGTATATAACAAAGTATTGAGAAACTTTTGTTATTGACCAAATACTTATTTTCCACAATAATTTGCAAATAAATTCATTAAAAATCCTACAATGTGATTTTCTGGAGAAAAAAAATCTCATTTTGTCTGTCATAGTTGACGTGTACCTATGATGAAAATTACAGGCCTCTCTCATCTTTTTAAGTGGGAGAACTTGCACAATTGGTGGCTGACTTTTTTCCCCCACTGTATATATAAAATGTGCACATAGGCTCCAACCCTTTTGCCAAAAGTGACAGTGATTGATAGCTTTGTCACCTGTAAAAAATCTTAATAATGGCGGAGAGCTGAGAGAATGAGACAGGTTGAACATAATTTGTTTCTGAAGACAGGTTTTGTTTGAGAAACTCTTTTCAGCCCCATCATAGCCTGGGCCTCTTCACCCCAAACGAAGATGCCGCGTGACAGTACTCATTTCACTGTTACAGAGTGATGATAAGGGACTTCACTTTGTCACTTTCATCCCCAGATGGAATCACTCACTGTGAGAGACCTCTCCTCCCTCAGTGATGGAATGACTGGGACAGACAGTCTGGATGCAGCAGACTGAGACAGCCAATCCAAGCGCAGCTCAGAGAGGAACAGGCCCAGCGATACAGGCTGTCTCACAGCAGTGATTACACTCTGATAGGCCATTCATTGGCTGTTTAACAGACCACTGTATTCATCTCCATCAAGCTGAGGCCCTGATAGAGGTTAGTGCCAGCTAACTGAGGATCATCAATTAATAATGCGTTGTCTTTTAAAATGTACTAAAACCACTGAGCATGGAAGACTGATAGTATCATCCAGTGATCATCCAGTGATCAAGCTATTCTCAGAGCCTAGATAGAGGACTGTGGACTTTAGTGTATTAGCTGCTTCTACTTGCATTGTATTGAAACTTAAAATACTGGGATGGAAAGACGTGTTTCACCATAACAACACTGTCTGAAACGTACGTAGACAAAGAAGTGTTCCACCATAACAATACTGTCCGAAATGTACGTAGACAAAGCAAACCTTGGAATAAGGTATGATATACAGTGAGGGAAAAAAGTATTTGATCCCCTGTTGATTTTGTACGTTTGCCCACTGACAAAGAAATGATCAGCCTATAATTTTAATGGTAGGTTTATTTGAACTGTGAGAGACAGAATAACAACAACAAAATCCATAAAAACGCATGTCAAAAATGTTATAAATTGATTTGCATTTTAATGAGGGAAATAAGTATTTGACCCCCTCTCAATTAGAATGATTTCTGGCTCCCAGGTGTCTTTTCTACAGGTAACGAGCTGAGATTAGGGGCACACTCTTAAAGGGAGTGCTCCTAATCTCAGTTTGTTACCTGTATAAAAGACACCTGTCCACAGAAGCAATCAATCAATCAGATTCCAAACTCTCCAGCATGGCCAAGACCAAAGAGCTCTCCAAGGATGTCAGGGACAAGATTGTAGACCTATACAAGGCTGGAATGGGCTACAAGACCATCGCCAAGCAGCTTGGTGAGAAGGTGACAACAGTTGGTGCGATTATTCGCAAATGGAAGAAACACAAAATAACTGTCAATCTCCCTCGGCCCGGGGCTCCATGCAAGATCTCACCTCGTGGAGTTGCAATGATCATGAGAACGGTGAGGAATCAGCCCAGAACTACACAGGAGGATCTTGTCAATGATCTCAAGGCAGCTGGGACCATAGTCACCAAGAAAACAATTGGTAACACATTATGCCGTGAAGGACTGAAATCCTGCAGCGCCCGCAAGGTCCCCCTGCTCAAGAAAGCACATATAGAGGCCCGTCTGAAGTTTGCCAATGAACATCTGAATGATTCAGAGGAGAACTGGGTGAAAGTGTTGTGGTCAGATGAGACCAAAATCGAGCTCTTTGGCATCAACTCAACTCACCGTGTTTGGAGGAGGAGGAATGCTGCCTAAGACCCCAAGAACACCATCCACACTGTCAAACATGGAGGTGGAAATATTATGCTTTGAGGGTGTTTTTCTGCTAAGGGGACAGGACAACTTCACCGCATCAAAGGGACGATGGACGGGGCCATGTACCGTCAAATCTTGGGTGAGAACCTACTTCCCTCAGCCAGGGCATTGAAAATGGGTCGTGGATGGGTATTCCAGCATGACAATGACCCAAAACACACAGCCAAGGCAACAAAGGAGTGGCTCAAGAAGAAGCACATTAAGGTCCTGGAGTGGCCTAACCAGTCTCCAGAGCTTTATCCCATAGAAAATCTGTGGAGGGAGCTGAAGGTTCGAGTTGCCAACCATCAAGCTTGAAACCTTAATGACTTGGAGAAGATCTGCAAAGAGGAGTGGGACAAAATCCCTCCTGAGATGTGTGCAAATCTGGTGGCCAACTACAAGAAACGTCTGACCTCTGTGATTGCCAACAAGGGTTTTGCCACCAAGTACTAAGTCATATTTTGCAGAGGGGTCAAATACTTATTTCCCTCATTAAAATGCAAATCAATTTATAACATTTTTGACATTCGTTTTTCTGGATTTTGTTGTTATTCTGTCTCTCACCGTTCAAATAAACCTACCATTAAAATTATAGACTGATCATGTCTTTGTCAGTGGGCAAACGTACAAAATCAGCAGGGGATCAAATACTTTTTTCCCTCACTGTATGAGGCGCATCCATCCACGGTAACAAATCCCAGTCTCTGAGACCTCTCAGTCTGGGGTCATGTGGAGGGATCGCCACACACATACCTGAAAAGGTCAAGTCAGCTGGCTCCACTGCAGCTCTCTTCTCCTCTTACCTCTCACCTCTCTCCTCTCTCCTCTCTCCTCTCACCTCTCTCCTCTCTCCTCTCTTCTCCTCTTACCTCTCACCTCTCACCTCTCTCCTCTCTTCTCCTCTTACCTCTCACCTCTCACCTCTCCTCTCACCTCTCACCTCTCTCCTCTCTTCTCCTCTCACCTCTCACCTCTCACCTCTCACCTCTCTCCTCTCTTCTCCTCTCACCTCTCACCTCTCTCCTCTCTTCTCACCTCTCACCTCTCACCTCTCTCCTCTCTTCTCCTCTCACCTCTCACCTCTCACCTCTCACCTCTCTCCTCTCTCCTATTCTCTCACCTCTATCCTCTCCGCCTCTCTCCTACCCTCTCTCCTCTCTTCTCCTCTTACCTCTCACCTCTCACCTCTCACCTCTCTCCTCTCTTCTCCACACACGCTAACGAGGGAAGACATCTGACTATCACGCTACATAATCCTGCAGTACTGTGATTTATCTCCTTTTGTCTCCCCTGGAGTGATAGACCCTTGTCTTCACTACATCAGTGGTGTCCAGGATCACTGGGGTTAAAAGCTCCCAGAGCCAACAACTGGTACAATTAGAAGAGATGAAATGCACATCATTTAGGTAAACTGCTCAATTTTTATATTTCATAAAATAGCAATATAACCAAGTCTACTTAAAGGCTCATGAAATGTACTGGATTTAGTGCTGAACAGTATAATTATAGTGTGAAAAATATGTCTTGAAATTGAATCCTTCGCGTCTTCTACATTTCCCTCTTTACATTGATTTGTTCTTTTTTTTTTTTTATATATTGAACTCAGGCATTATTGTAAAAGCGTGTTTGAAGTGTAATCTTTTAATGGCACTCTCATACAATCCCAATTTCATGAGAGCAGTGAAAAAGTATTTATTTTTCTTTCATTCTTTGATGATTAGTGCTTAAGTAGCCTTGTCTTGATGTAGCCTTGTCCTGATGTAGCCTTGTCCTGATGTAGCCTTGTCCTGATGTAGCCTTGTCCTGATGGAGCCCAGCCTTGTCTTGATGTAGTCTTGTCTTGATGTAGCCTTGTCCTGATGTAGCCTTGTCCTGATGTAGCCCAGCCTTGTCCTGATGCAGCCTTGTCCTGATGGAGCCTTGTCCTGATGTAGCCTAGCCTTGTCCTGATGGAGCCTTGTCCTGATGGAGCCTTGTCCTGATGTAGCCCAGCCTTGTCCTGATGCAGCCTTGTCCTGATGGAGCCTTGTCCTGATGGAGCCTTGTCCTGATCTAGCCTTGTCCTGATGTAGCCTTGTCCTGATGGAGCCTTGTCCTGATGGAGCCTTGTCCTGATGTAGCCTAGCCTTGTCCTGATGGAGCCTTGTCCTGATGGAGCCTTGTCCTGATGTAGCCCAGCCTTGTCCTGATGGAGCCTTGTCCTGATGCAGCCTTGTCCTGATGGAGCCTTGTCCTGATGGAGCCTTGTCCTGATGGATCCTTGTCCTGATGTAGCCTTGTCCTGATGTAGCCCAGCCTTGTCCTGATGTAGCCTTGTCCTGATGTAGCCCAGCCTTGTCCTCATGTAGCCTTGTCCTGATGTAGCCTTGTCCTGATGGAGCCCAGCCTTGTCCTGATGTAGCCATGTCCTGATGTAGCCTTGTCCTGATGTAGCCCAGCCTTGTCCTGATGTAGCCCAGCCTTGTCCTGATGTAGCCTTGTCCTGATGTAGCCCAGCCTTGTCCTGATGGAGCCTTGTCCTGATGTAGCCCAGCCTTGTCCTGATGTAGCCTTGTCCTGATGTAGCCTTGTCCTGATGTAGCCTTGTCCTGATGGAGCCTTGTCCTGATGTAGCCCAGCCTTGTCCTGATGGACCTTGTCCAATTGTAGCCTTGTCCTGATGTAGCCTTTTCCTGATGGAGCCTTGTCCTGATGTAGCCTTGTCCTGATGTAGCCCAGCCTTGTCCTGATGTAGCCTTGTCCTCATGTAGCCCAGCCTTATCCTGATGTAGCCTTGTCCTGATGTAGCCTTGTCCTGATTGAGCCTTGTCCCGATGTAGCCCAGCCTTATCCTGATGTAGCCTTGTCCTGATGTAGCCTTGCCTGATTGAGCCTTGTCCTGATGTAGCCCAGCCTTATCCTGATGTAGCCTTGTCCTGATTGAGCCTTGTCCTGATGTAGCCCAGCCTTGTCCTGATGTAGCCTTGCCTTGTCCTGATGTAGCCCAGCCTTGTCTTGATGTATCCTTGCCTTGCCTTGCCCTCATGGTGTTTATTGTAATGCCATCTGAAGTCACACAGGTGAGTAATTACACACACAGCCCTGCTCCCTGTTCCAGCCTACAGCCTGGAGGAGGTCCTGAGCTACCCAAGGTTTTCATTAACTTCCAATCTGTATCTCTGAAGGCGTGCTCTTGTCTCATCTCACTTAGTCCAAGCAAGTTATTAGTCCACCGCTCCATCTGAAACAGGCAACAATCTTTTTGTAACTGCAGTATTTTTCTAATTAAAACGTTTAATACCTTGCTTCTTTTTTTAAATGTATTTGTTATTTCTGTCAGTGTTTACATTTGATATTTGATATCTGTAAAGTAAAAAGGGTTTAGAAACATAAATATAATAAAATGTAACTTTTAAAGTTTGATTTATGGTCTTCCAAGAGCACAGAGGACGTTGGTGAGGTCTTCACTCTCTACATTAAATCTACCATACTTTCTCCCTTCTCATTCCACCTTGAGTCAGACTATAAGAATATTAGTGTGGTAGTATTAACCTCCGTTTCTAGGGACGAGGAGTGTGTTTTGGAGCAGAAGAGGCCACTGGGAATAGTGGGACAAAATGATGACCTGCAGCCAGTTTGCATCCTTCACTGACAATTAGCAGGATATTCCTGGTCCTTATTCCTTGGGGCCAGAGAGAGGCCTGTAATCATCCATATCAATTACTGGGCCTCTGACACGGCCATTTACATTGCCAGGGTGGCTCCGCTGCTCTGCCTAATGGGCCCACCATCTGGGGCTGTTCCCCCAGCGCCAGGCAAGGAAAACAGGCTACAAGACTCAGACATCGACCGCACGGCATGGCATGGTACTCTGGAGCTGGCAGGTGGAGATGGAGACGGGAGCCATGGAATATGGCCATTTATTAACGTAAACGTGCTTTTACAAAGGAGCCAAGCGGTGTTCTGAATCATGTTCTGTATTCTGAAAAAAAAAGGGAATGTTCTCTAAGTCTCTCTCTTAAGATATAATTGCCTCTGTGTAGTGTCGGAGCGATGCGATGTGAGTGGAATGTACACGATTTCTGCACTCCATATCGTTCCGTCTCCTTTTCCTTACCTCCCTACTCGGTTAACCTTTCACACTCCATAAGGTGCTGTAGCATTTAGCTTTCATTGTGATGTGGGCAGTATATCTGCCAGCGTGGGTCATTCTAATGATGCTGTGCTTAATCCATGGAGCCACTCAGTGAGCAGTTCCCCTGCTAGGAAAGGTCACCGGAATCCAATGTTATTGGACAGGGTTCAAAGCCTTAAGAAATATCACCTCCCTCATTTGCACTTCTTCTGGCCAAACGTATCGTATTGTTATTTTCACACATAAGAGTTTTAAACTCTCTCTGGGCATAATCTCACAGCCATGCATTTGTGACATGCTCAGAATTCAACACTTGAATGTCCATCCCACTGACCATGACCCGGCGCTAGATGCCTCATGTATAAAGACAGAGATATACAGTACAAGTGTAGGATCTTAATTTGATCACCCTGTTGCAGGATTACTTTCCTGCAATGTAGGAAATGTAAAACGTGTAGTGTATTTGAGGTTTAAAAAGGCTTCTGAAGTTTGTAATTTCCACTTTCAAATTTCAGACTTGATTTTCCCTTACGAATTATTAGTATTTCCTGTTGCTGCAGGATTATTTTCCTGCTGTAGAATACTGGCTCAAATTAAGAACCTACATCTGTATATGGTAATGTCAGTGCTGACTCCTGGAGGTCTAGGCCTCAGGCAGTGTCTGTCTATCAAACAAACTAGACTCTTTCCAGAGATGGATAGAAGCACTATGCCCTACCTGTCTATTCTCCCGGCCCAGAATGCATCTGTGTGATCAATGGAGCCCCTGGCTGTGCCTCTGTCCCTAAGCCTTCTTCACTAATCAGGAGTCAAGGGTGATCACAGGCACACTTGTGCCCCTCTCTTCTCTCAAGTAGCGGAGGACTTAACTATTCCCTCTGTCATACCCTGACAGCTCTGCCTATGCCTTAGCAGAACAGAGACAACGTGTTTCTTTTGTACTCTTGATAGTCATCTTTGAAATATTGACTCAGAGTTACAGACCTACATATGTCACATGCCCTGTGGGCTCCCTTACAAACTTCTGTCAAGTGTATGAGTTGAAAGAGTTATGGCCCAACCTGAGACTAACCTCAGACTAACCTGAGACTAACCCCAGACTAACCTCAGACTAACCCGACTGACCTGTCTAACCTCAGACTAACCTGAGACTAACCCCAAACTAACCTCAGACTACCCTTACACTAACCTTAGACTAACCTAAGACTAGCCTGTCTAACCTCAGACTAATCTGACTATCCTGACTATCCTGACTAACCTCAGACTAACCTGACTAACCTCAGACTAACCTGACTAACCCGACTAACATCAGACTAGCCTGACTAACCTGACTAACCTCAGATTAACTTGACTAACCTGATAACCTGACTAACCTCAGATTAACCTGACTAACCTAATTAACCTGTCACGGTTTCGGCCGAGGCGGCTCCTTCTCCTTGTTCGGGCAGGCTTCGGCGGTCGTCGTCTCCGGAGTACTAGCTGCCACCGTTCGATGTTTCATGTTTGATTGGTTTTGTCTGTTTGTCACACCTGTTTATTGTTTAGTGTTCATTAGGCTCCCTATTTAGTTATCTTGTGTTTGGTCAGGTGTTGTGTGTAATTGTTCTGCTGTCACGTGTTGTGTTTTTTGGTCCTCTGTATTGTGCTCTCTTATTTTCGTGTTTTGTAGAGAGTCCTGCACGTTGTGCTTTATTACTTTGGACAGTCTAGAGTGCGTTTGTTTCGCCTGTGGCCTGTTGCCGTGTTTGGCGTTTACCACGGACTTTACTAAAGACATTTGGCTTTGAATCTCTGTGTCCTGCGTGTGATTCCACGTTCCACTACACTCCACCTTGACATACAGTGGGGGAAAAAAGTATTTAGTCAGCCACCAATTGTGCAAGTTCTGCCACTTAAAAAGATGAGAGAGGCCTGTAATTTTCATCATAGGTACACGTCAACTATGACAGACAAAATGAGAAAAAAATATCCAGAAAATCACATTGTAGGATTTTTAATGAATTTATATGCTAATTATGGTGGAAAATAAGTATTTGGTCAATAACAAAAGTTTCTCAATACTTTGTTATATACTCTTTGTTGGCAATGACACAGGTGAAATGTTTTCTGTAAGTCTTCACAAGGTTTTCACACACTGTTGCTGGTATTTTGGCCCATTCCTCCATGCAGATCTCCTCTAGAGCAGTGATGTTTTGGGGCTGTCGCTGGGCAACACGGACTTTCAACTCCCTCCAAAGATGTTCTATGGGTTTGAGATCTGGAGACTGGCTAGGCCACTCCAGGCCCTTGAAATGCTTCTTACGAAGCCACTCCTTCGTTGCCCGGGCGGTGTGTTTGGGATCATTGTCATGCTGAAAGACCCAGCCACGTTTCATCTTCAATGCCCTTGCTGATGGAAGGAGGTTTTCACTCAAAATCTCACGATACATGGCCCCACTCATTCTTTCCTTTACATGGATCAGTCGTCCTGGTCCCTTTGCAGAAAAACAGCCCCAAAGCATGATGTTTCCACCCCTATGCTTCACAGTAGGTATGGTGTTCTTTGGATGCAACTCAGCATTCTTTTTCCTCCAAACATGACGAGTTGAGTTTTTACCATAAAGTTCTATTTTGGTTTCATCTGACCATATGACATTCTCCCAATCCTCTTCTGGATCATCCAAATGCACTCTAGCAAACTTCAGACGGGCCTGGACATGTACTTGCTTAAGCAGGGGGACACGTCTGGCACTGCAGGATTTGAGTCCCTGGCGGCGTAGTGTGTTACTGATGGTAGGCTTTGTTACTTTGGTCCCAGCTCTCTGCAGGTCATTCACTAGGTCCCCCCGTGTGGTTCTGGGATTTTTGCTCACCGTTCTTGTGATCATTTTGACCCCACGGGGTGAGATCTTGCATGGAGCCCCAGATCGAGGGAGATTATCAGTGGTCTTGTATGTCTTCCATTTCCTAATAATTGCTCCCACAGTTGATTTCTTCAAACCAAGCTGCTTACCTATTGCAGATTCAGTCTTCCCATCCTGGTACAGGTCTACCATTTTGTTTCTGGTGTCCTTTGACAGCTCTTTGGTCTTGGCCATAGTGGAGTTTGGAGTGTGACTGTTTGAGGTTGTGGACAGGTGTCTTTTATACTGATAACAAGTTCAAACAGGTGCCATTAATACAGGTAACGAGTGGAGGACAGAGGAGCCTCTTAAAGAAGAAGTTACAGGTCTGTGAGAGCCAGAAATCTTGCTTGTTTGTAGGTGATCAAATACTTATTTTCCACCATAATGTGCAAATAAATTCATTAAAAATCCTACAATGTGATTTCCTGGATTTTTTTTCTCAATTTGTCTGTCATAGTTGACGTGTACCTATGATGAAAATTACAGGCCTCTCTCATCTTTTTAAGTGGGAGAACTTGCACAATTGGTGGCTGACTAAATACTTTTTTCCCCCACTGTAACCTCAGACTAACCTGCCTAACCTCAGACTAACCTGACTAACCTGATAACCTGACTAACCTCAGACTAACCTGACTAACCTGACTAATTTCAGACTAACATGACTAACATGATAACCTGACTAACATCAGACTAACCCGACTAACCTCAGACTAAACTGACTAACCTCAGACTAAACTGACTAACCTGACTAACCTCAGACTAACCTCAGACTAACCTGACTAACCTGACTAACCTCAGACTATAACCTGATAACCTGACTAACCTGATAACCTGACTAACTTCAAACTAACCTGACTAACTTCAAACTAACCTGACTAACCTGACTAACCTCAGACTATAACCTGATAACCTGACTAACCTGATAACCTGACTAACCTCAGACTAACCTGACTAACCTGACTAATTTCAGACTAACATGACTAACATGATAACCTGACTAACATCAGACTAACCCGACTAACCTCAGACTAAACTGACTAACCTGACTAACCTCAGACTAACCTCAGACTAACCTGACTAACCTGACTAACCTCAGACTATAACCTGATAACCTGACTAACCTGATAACCTGACTAACTTCAAACTAACCTGACTAACTTCAAACTAACCTGACTAACCGGATAACCTGCCTAACCTCAGACTAACCTCAGACTAACTTCAGACAAACCAGGGGTGAAAGATGGATAAATTAGCTCTTCTATGTGTAGTTATTTTCTCTAAGGAGCATGTTACAACCTGATCCTATCATATAATGTCAGTCAGAGACATCTATAGCAACCACCAGCCATTAACCATTACCATTGCAAAGTGATGTGCCTCCTATAAGCCTAGTTGTAGGGATGAAACACATGCTTTCCGCTCAGAGTGTGTAAACTGGATCACTGACATCATCAGACACTATCAGACAGCCATGGCATGGACACTGACATCAGACAACATCAGTCCTCCATGGCATGGACACTGACATCAGACAACATCAGTCCTCCATGGCATGGACACTGACATCAGACAACATCAGTCCTCCATGGCATGGACACTGACATCAGACAACATCAGTCCTCCATGGCATGGATTACTGACATCAGACAACATCAGTCATCCATGGCATGGCTCACTGACAACATCAGACAACATCACTCATCCACAGCATGGCTCACTGACAACATCACTCATCCATGGCATGGCTCACTGACAACATCAGACAACATCACTCATCCATGGCATGGCTCACTGACAACATCAGACAACATCACTCATCCATGGCATGGCTCACTGACAACATCAGACAACATCACTCATCAACGGCATGGCCTACTGACAATATCAGACAACATCACTCATCCATGGCATGGCTCACTGACAACATCAGACAACATCACTCATTCATGGCATGGCCTTCTGACAATATCAGACAACATCACTCATCCATGGCATGGCCTACTGACAACATCAGACAACATCACTCATCCATGGCATGGCCTACTGACAACATCAGACAACATCACTCATCCATGCCATGGCCCACTGACAACATCAGACAACATCACTCATCCACAGCATGGCTCACTGACAACATCACTCATCCATGGCATGGCACACTGACAACATCAGACAACATCACTCATTCATGGCATGGCTCACTGACAACATCAGACAACATCACTCATCCATGGCATGGCTCACTGACAACATCAGACAACATCACTCATCCATGGCATGGCCTTCTGACAACATCAGACAACATCACTCATCCATGGCATGGCATGAGTGAACATTTACTTTAGGCTTTTTTCAGAGGAAGACAGAGATGGCATCACTCAAAAACAATTTTTTTAAAGAGCTGTCAATCATCACCAGCAGCGGGTAAGCTAGCTGGACTTGGCAGAGAGAGCCCTCCCTGGCACAAACGCCGGGGAAGCGTTTGTCTAACGTTCTCAGACAGTTCAAGGTTAATTCATGTACATAATAAAATAGTGACACCGAAATGATTACTTACAGCCACTGGGGCACACAGCAGAGAACAGGGCACTGTGATCTGTATGTAGAGTAAACCCGGGTAAATATGCAATATTATTTAATATGGATGTGTGGATATGGAAATAGCTGCGGTAGCCCCCTGAAGTTAGTCATTTGCACATTTTGGAAGTGGGTTAATGGGAAAAGTTTCCCTGTTTCCCTGAAGAGCCACACAGTAATTATTTGAGTCATGAGTGCTGCTGGAGGTGGAGAGCAGCCTATCATTCTCTCTCTACCTCAAAGGGCTTCAGTCAGTCAGACGGTTTGACAAACACATACATGCTAACTCACACTCGTCTATCACACCATTACAGCATACAACCCAACCCTGCAGAAACGCCGCTGGAAACATTTACGATTATGTTCAAACATCCATTTGGCTTTAATAGCCTGCCACTATCCAAGCCATACAGTCAAATTATATAGCAAACAAATAATTTGCCTGTAGCTGTATCTAAATGAAATGATGAGGAGCCATGAGCCTCTGAGCACGTAGTAGGTTAAGTACAGCTGGGTCTCTTTGTTAGTAAGCACCAGAATGTATTACGGCAGTAATAGACCCTATCACATACCACATATTGAAAGGCATTGTGTTGGTTTTGTTTGTCTTCTGTTTAGAGTTTGTTGGATGAGTGTGTGTAATTGTCTGCCTCTTACTGTAATCCAGCCCTCTTGTTCATAAGAATACTTTAGAGATGGCAGAGCTGCTCTCTGGTTCATTCTGTTTCTCCTTGTGTCTCCAATGGGATTACAGTCCAGTCTGTAACTTATTGGCCTACTTTCTGCAGATGACCCTCAAACCCTCTATGATGATAAGCTGTCAGTGATGCTGGACATATTTACATTTACGTCATTTAGCAGACGCTCTTATCCAGAGCGACTTACAGGAGCAATTAGGGTTAAGTGCCTTGCTTAAGGGCACATCGACAGATTTTTCACCTAGTCGCATCAGGGATTAGAACCAGCGACCTTTCGGTTACTGGCACAACGCTCTTACCCACTAAGCTACCTGCCGCACATATGTCACATCTTAATGTGGAAATCCAAATGAGCCTCGTGATTTACATCAATTCTCTGAAAACCTGCAGTTCTATTTCTCTCTCGCTCACTCAAACGCTAAAGCACCAGACAGAATACATGTCCTACTACTCTACTGAGGTTCTCTACACTCTTAGAAAAAAAGGTGCTATCTAGAACCTAAAATGGTTCTTCGGTTGTCCCCATAGGATAACCTTTTGAAGAAGCCTTTTTGGTTCCAGATAGAAACCTTTTGAGTTTTATGTAGAACCTTTTACACAGATGGTTCTACATGGAACCCAAAATAGTTCTACATGGAACCAAAAAGGGTTCTACCTAGAACCAAAAATGTCACACCCTGATCTGTTTCACCTGTCTTTGTGCTTGTCTCCACCCCCCTCCAGGTGTCACCTATCTTCCCCATTATCCCCAGGGTATTTATGCCTGTGTTCTCTATTTGTCTGTTCGTCTTGTCTCGTCAAGACTATCAGCGTTTTTCCCGAACTCCTGTTTTTCACTATTTCCTGTTTTCTAGTTTTCCCGGTTTTGACCATTCTGCCTGCCCTGACCCTGAGCCTGCCTGCCGTTCTGTACCTTGTGACACCGCCTTAGATTACTGACCTCTACCTGCCCTGACCTTGAGCCTGCCTGCCGTTCTGTACCTTTTGGACTCTGTTCTGGATTACTGACCTCTGCCTGCCCTTGACCTGTCGTTTGCCTGCCCCCCGTTTTGGTAATAAACTTTTGTGACTTCGAAATTGTCTGCATCTGGGTATTCTCCTGAGCCGTGATAGTACGAACTGGCCCTGACGAACCCAGCAGACTCAAACCAGCTCCGCAACACCGTCTCCTCCCAAGGAGCCACCATTGGAAGGCACGAGGAGTTGCTCCGTGGTCTTATGGAAGTGTTCCAGACCTTGGCCGAACGCCATGACCTAGTGTTGAACACGTTGCTGGAGCAATGCCGTGGGTTGTCTGTCAGGCAAACTACCATGACGGTAACCTCCCAGCCCCTCCGTAACCTGTCAGTTAGCAGCGCGGCCACCCCGGTTTCCCGAGAACCCCGCTTACCTCCCCCGGAACTCTTCCCTGGAGAGTCGGGAACCTGTCGGGCATTTCTCGCTCAGTGTTCTCTCATCATCGAGCTGCAGCCCTCCTCCTTCCCCATCGGACTGCTCAAAGATAGCGTACCTCATCACGCTGATGTCCGGGAGGGGTTTGCCTGGGCTACGGCAGTGTGATTTCCGCACGTTGGCAGCTGAAAGTGCCTGGAACCCGGAATCGCTGTTTGACATGTTCCTGCACGGAGTATCGGAGGAAGTTAAGGACGAGCTAGCAGCCCGGGAACTACCGACGGATCTCGACTCGCTCATCGCCTTGACCATCCGGGTCGTGGGCGGCTACGGGAACGTAGGAAGGAGAGGAGGTCCGATTCCACTCGCCCGCCCAAGGATTCCACCTCACCTCCGAGGCTTCCCGGAAGTCCCCGACGTCTGTTGCCGAGAGAAACCGAGGCTACCCGAGTTCCCCTGAGAGTCTCCGAAGTCTGCCGATTCACCTCTTCCCGAGCCGATGCAACTAGGCAGAGGTAGGCTGTCCCAGCCAAACGTCTACACAGGCTTCACACAAAGAGTTGCCTGTATTGCGGTACTACTGGTCATTTCGTGTCCTCCTGTCCACTAAAAGACCAGGCTCACCGGTAGGGGCGAGTACCCTGGTGGGCCATACGCATAACTTTTCCTCTCCCCTTACTCACACCCCTTTCCATGCAATCCTACTGTGGGGGAACCAGTCGAAATCTCTCCGGGTACTCATCGACTCTGGGGCCGATGAGAGTTTTATGGACGCTACCCTGGTGTACGCATTCCTACTCAGCCTTTCTCCATTCCAATGGATGTTAGAACGCTGTACGGGCGCTCTATAGGCCGGGTCACCCACAATACCACCCCCATCAACCTACGAGTGTCAGGGAACCACAGCAAGGCTATCCAATTCATGCTAATCAAGTTAATGGGACTATCATTTGTTTTTCAACAGGACAATGACCCAAAACACACCTCCAGGCTGTGTAAGGGCTATTTGACCAAGAAGGAGAGTGATGGAGTGCTGCATCAGAAGACCTGGCCTCCACAATCCCCCGACCTCAACCAAATTGAGATGGTTTGGGATGAGTCAGACCGCAGAGTGAAGGAAAAGCAGGCAACAAGTGCTCAGCATATGTGGAAACTCCTTCAAGACTGTTGGAAAAGCATTCCAGGTGAAGCTGGTTGAGAGAATGCCAAGAGTGTGCAAAGCTGTCATCAAGGCAAAGGGTGGCTATTTGAAGAATCTCAAATAAAAACACATTTTTGGTTACTACATGATTCCATATGTGTTATATCATCGTTTTGATATCTTCACTATTATTCTACAATGTAGAAAATAGTAAAAATAAAGAAAAGCCCTTAAATGAGTAGGTGTTCTAAAACTTTTGACCGGTAGTGTACATCCCACTTTTCATGTGTCTAGGATTAAACCTATGTCTCACAGCCCTTTGTCTCCTGTTTCCAGTGTACATGTCACATGTCCAGGGCCATAACACTACAGAAGGTAAAATGTTATGTCGTATTCTACCAGGACACAGCAGCCTGCGAGAGTGGTAGTCCTGTCCTGTGTGGCTGTCTGTCCGGTGGAAATTAATGACTACATGCTGTGATAACTTACTGGAATGAGAAAGAGCTGGGGTGGGCAGAAACAGAGATCCTTCCGGTAGGTACTAATTAAATGGTTTGTCTTAAGTGGGTTTTAATGAGCAGTTGCCAATCAAATAAATGAAATAATTGCTGCAGGCGTAATTACATTTATTTATTGCTGATTTTGTGCAGAATAAGTTGTTTTGTCCCCTCCCACAAGGATCGTTTCTCTCTCTGTGAAATACAAACCAATAATTAAACCGATGGTTTCTTTTCAAACTAATGCCCATTGCCTTGTGAAAGTCCTGACAAAGCACAGTAATTCAATTACTCAAATTATGGGTGCACTATGTGCAGTACATTGGTAGTCTCCCCTACTTCCAAATATACAATTTGTCTCGCTAATAGCAAAGAAAACACAGTACCTCTTCAGTGTATTACACAGGGGATAATCATTGTTTTAGGATCAATTAATGTAGATGACATTGATAGTATCTCATCTGTCATATCATATTTGTCATAACTCCCAGGAGTGCTCTCTGCCCACCCTGGTTACCAGGATATTAGTTTGTACTGTAGTGTTGTGGAGCGGGTGGTACCACTTCCCTCCAGTATCTCGGTGTCTCTCTCGTTAGGGAAAGAAAATAGAAAACAAATCAGATGGAATCTTATGGTCCCAGTGATTAATTTGCTCTTGACATCAACGTCAAGACAACAACTGGACAGGAATAGGAGCAGAGATGAATATCTGAATCATTCTCTCTTCTCTACTTCCTGCCGGAAACAAACAGATGTTTATTGGATAGTTTAATGACACTAAAACTTTATGGGTCAGTGTTGGTCATTGAACCTCATTCTAATGTTACTGTTAATACTGTACATT